>NC_090648.1:101284869-101294869 GCF_040937935.1 Hyperolius riggenbachi
TGCGTGCGAGCACTCACTGTCTGAGTGTACACACACCCACACTCCATTTCCCTTTGCTGAACAGCTGATTGATTATTGTAATTAGTTAGTTCTACTTACTCCGTTCACTACCTTACTCTTACTGTACTAGGGTCTAGGACACTCAGTCACTGTGTCATAGGCTACATAGCTCCTGCGTGCGTGCACTCACTGTCTGAGTGTCACACACCCACACCCCCATTTCCTTCTGATCGCATGATGATTATTGTAATTAGTTAGTTCTACTTACTGTTCACTACTTACTCTTACTGTACTAGGAGTCTAGGACACTCAGTCACTGTCCATAGGCTACTAGCCTCCTGCGTGCGTGCACTCACTGTCTGAGTGTACACACACCCACACTCCATTTCCTTCTGATCGCTGATTGATTATCGTAATTAGTTAGTTCTACTTACTGTTACTACTTACTCTTACTGTACTAGGAGTCTAGGACACTCAGTCACTGTGTTCATAGGTCTACTAGCTCCTGCGTGCGTGCACTCACTGTCTGAGTGTACACACACCCACACTCCATTTCCTTCTGATCGCTGATTGATTATTGTAATTAGTTAGTTCTACTTACTGTTACTACTTACTCTTACTGTACTAGGAGTCTAGGACACTCAGTCACTGGTTCATAGGCTACTAGCTCCTGCGTGCGTGCACTCACTGTCTGAGTGTACACACACCCACACTCCATTTCCTTCTGATCGCTGATTGATTATTGTAATTAGTTAGTTCTACTTACTGTTACTACTTACTCTTACTGTACTAGGAGTCTAGGACACTCAGTCACTGTGTTCATAGGTACTAGCTCCTGCGTGCGTGCACTCACTGTCTGAGTGTACACACACCCACACTCCATTTCCTTCTGATCGCTGATTGATTATTGTAATTAGTTAGTTCTACTTACTGTTACTACTTACTCTTACTGTACTAGGGAGTCTAGGACACTCAGTCACTGTGTTCATAGGCTACTAGCTCCTGCGTGCGTGCACTCACTGTCTGAGTGTACACACACCCACACTCCATTCCTTCTGATCGCTGATTGATTATGTAATTAGTTAGTTGTCTTACTGTTACTACTTACTCTTACTGTACTAGGAGTCTAGACACTCAGTCACTGTGTTCATAGGCTACTAGCTCCTGCGTGCGTGCACTCACTGTCTGAGTGTACACACACCCACACTCCATTTCCTTCTGATCGCTGATTGATTATGTAATTAGTTAGTTCTACTTACTGTACTACTTACTCTTACTGTACTAGGAGTCTAGGACACTCAGTCACTGTGTTCATAGGCTACTAGCTCCTGCGTGCGTGCACTCACTGTCTGAGTGTACACACACCCACACTCCATTTCCTTCTGATCGCTGATTGATTATCGTAATTAGTTAGTTCTACTTACTGTTACTACTTACTCTTACTGTACTAGGAGTCTAGGACACTCAGTCACTGTGTTCATAGGCTACTAGCTCTGCGTGCGTGCACTCACTGTCTGAGTGTACACACACCCACACTCCATTTCCTTCTGATCGCTGATTGATTATTGTAATTAGTTAGTTCTACTTACTGTTACTACTTACTCTTACTGTACTAGGAGTCTAGGACACTCAGTCACTGTGTTCATAGGCTACTAGCTCCTGCGTGCGTGCACTCACTGTCTGAGTGTACACACACCACACTCCTATTTCCGTTCTATTCTGTTACTACTTACTCTTACTGTACAAGGAGTCTAGGACACTCAGTCACGTGTGTTCATAGGCTACTAGCTCCTGCGTGCGTGCACTCACTGTCTGAGTGGTACACACACAAATTTACTTGTGATTACTACTGATTATTGTAACTGCTAGTTTGTACTTCCTGACTGTTACTACTTACTTACTGTACTAGGGGACACTCACTCAGTCACCTCACCACCAACCCACTCCATTAAAGTACCCCACTTTTCACCGCCCTTTACAAAACTTTTGTCTATACGCCCAAAACATTTAAGATGTCTGGAAGTGGCAGCCAGCGCGGTTTGGGCAAGGGGAAGGGCAGCAAGGGAATCAGGAGGAGAGGGAGCAGCATGTGGCAAGCCGCGGCCGCGGGCGCGCCACCATGCACAGTTCGCAGCAGCAGCAGCAGCGTCAGTGGCTAACATCCTCCCATAGCCACTGGCCGTGGACGCCTTGGGCGCCGCCCAGCAGGAGCATCTGCAACTCACGCTGCAGAGACACAGCAGCAGCAGCGTGTAGCACCTGCTCCCATTTTCCTCCAGCCGGGTCGGAAACGTCCCATTGAGGAAAAGGATGCCAGACACTGTGGTGCAACTCATGACGGAGGATGAGCAGCCCGCCATCAGCTCTGCATCCGAGGCCTCCACCCTCACCACCACCACCACCCCCTGTTCGCAGCAGCCGCCCAGCAGGGTCTGGGGAGGAGGCCAGTTCACCGTCACTCGCCGACCTGTCATTCAGCAGTCTTTTGACCCCAGGCATCATGAGTAAATTGTCTGCTGTTGTTGGCGATCTTGAGGAGGAAGATGCTGATGGGCACTTTGGGGGATGAGGGATTGGACAGCAAGACTGTGGCGACAGTCAAGCAGCCCATCCATGCATCAGGAAACAAACGAGTAAAGAGGGAGTTTGGGGGGTCCTCATCCCAGCAGGACATGTTTCAGGGAGGGGGAGGGATGATGATGACCCGGTGACAGACAGAGGACTGGGTGCCACCACCTCCAGGGGAGTCGTCCTCAGCAGCTCTGAGGAGGAGGAGGAGGATGCTCTTGTGGGCCTTGCAAGGAGGCGCATCATTGCAAGCATTGCAGCAGCAGTAGGCAGGTCCCACAGCCTGCTGGTGTCTCAGGCTCAGCAGCAGCAGCCAGCAGCATCTGCCAGTACCACCACCAGCCGCACCCAAGCCCCCCAAGCCCCCCCCCCCAACCACCACAGGGAGACAGGCAGCAGCGCTTCCATGCCGTAGGGGATGTTTAAGTCACCAATCTGGCGATATTTCACCATGCCCACTGTGTACAGCAAGTACGCCACTTGCAACCACTGTCAGCGGAAGTTGAGCAGAGGTGCAGACCCCTTAAAGTTCTGCACCAGCTCGCTCATCAACCACCTTGCGGCTAAACATTTCCACCAGCATGAGGAGTTCCAGAGGCTGAAGGCATCTGGTGCTGGCAGTGGCACCACACCCATCACTGCACAGCCTTCAGCAGCAGCAGCAGCAACAGCAGCCACCCGCCCCTCCTGCTCCTCAGCAGCACCAGCAGGAGTGCGGAAACGCACTGCTCCTCCCCCCTCTGCAACTCCTGCCGCCGACACTGAGGCCTGTTCTGGCAGCCAGTCCTCAGTGGCCCTCCTCTGCTGTGTCTGCTGATTCCCGTGTCAGCAAAAGGCCACGCCAGAGCCTTTTGAGCGAGTCCTTCCAGGGGGTGGTTAGGGCTCTGCCTCCAGCAGCCGTCGCGTGCGGCAGCTGAACGGCTTGCTGGCACGGGCCATGTGCTCCCAACTCTGCCGTACACGCTCGTGCAGGAGGGGAGCGACATTCGTGCGCTGCTTGCTTGCGCAGCCCCAGACTGGCAGCTCCCCAGCAGACACTTCTTTGCCCGCAAGGCCATTCCTGCACTGCACCGCTTTGTGATGGCCAATGTGGAGCGAGGGCTGGAGCACGCGGTTGGTGAAAGGGTCCACGTCACCATGGACTCCTGGAGCAGCCGCTTCGGGACAGGCCGCTACCTGTCCTTCACTGTCCACTGGGTCAGCTTGGTGGAAGGGGGTGAGGATGGGAGAGCAGCAGCGGGCACAGCAGCAGCAGCAACACAGTGGGTGGTGCCACCCCGCAGGCTCAGGGGAACTGCAGCAGGTTCCTCCGATCCTCTGCCATCCTCCGGCACACCTGGCCAAACCCCCCGCCTCAGCAGCAGCGTGAAGGCCCGCCACTGCCAAGCGCTGCTGCACTTGGTCAGCCTTGGGAAGACCAAGCTGACGGCAACCCATGTGTTGGCCAAACTCCAGGAGCAGGAGAGGATTTGGCTGACCCCCAGAGGCCTCAGAGTCGGAGAGGTGGTGGCCGACAATGGGCCAATCTGGTTGCCGCAATAGACAGGGGAAACCTGACCACATCCCCTGTCTTGCCACGTGCTGAACCTGGTGGTGCAGAAGTTCCTGCGCACCTACCAGGGGATGGGCCGAACTGCTGGAAACGGCAAGGAATGTTGTGCGTCACTTCCGGCGCTCGGCTGCAGCCTGTGCGAGCCTGGAAGACGTGCAAAAGGAGCTGGATCTGCCACGCCATCGGCTGATCCTTGACGTTCCGACTCGCTGGAACTCCACCCTGGCGATGTTGGAGCGTCTGGGTGAACAGAGGCGCGCTGTCAAACAGTACCTTGCCCTGGCCACTGTTTCCGCAGCTCAGAGAAGGGACAAGACCAGCAACTTCCGTCCATCGTCCCCGATGATGACTGGAGGCACATGCAGCAGGTGTGCTTAGTGCTGGCTCCCTTCCTGCAGGCCACAAACATGGTGAGCAGGGACCATGCTATGGTCTGCGAGTGGGTGCCCCTGGTTTCTCTGCTGAACAGGGCCCTCGATGCTTTGCTGGAACAGGGAGCGGCAGCCTTGGACCAGCAGGAGCGGCAACCAGCTGCGCAGTCCACCTCTGAGGGGGAGGAGGAGGAGGACTTGGTGGAGGTCCCTGACCTGGCTGCTGATGAGGGGGATCAGCACAGCGCAGCTGAGTTGGTGCGGGGGTGGAGAGAGGATGAGGCGGCAGAGGAGGAGGATGAGGACAGCACTGACGTCGATGTGCCAGCAGACGTGGCCGCCTCTTCCCAATGGCAGCGCACATGCTGACGTGCCTGCGCAGGGACCCCAGGGTGATCCAGATGAAGCAGAGGGAGGACATCTGGATCAGCATGATGTTGGACCCACGCCTCAAGGGGAAGTTGAGCCAGTTCCTGCCGCCTGCAGGAGGAGACCCAGCGCAACAAATAAGGAGCTTGCAGCAGGCCCTTGTTGAGCGCTTGGAGGAAGCCTTCCCCCAGCCTTCCACCCCCACTGTCCAGCAGCCAGCACAGAGGCAGCAGCAGGTGCCTGCATCCAGCAGCAGCAAGCGCCCCACAGACCTGCTGTCTCTCAGCCACGAGCTCTACAGGACTGTAGAGGCTCCGGCAGCAGTGACTAGAGAGGAGATGCATGCAGCAGCATCCTCCTCCGGTCACAGCCAGCGCCTGACCCGCATGGTGGCTGACTACATGGGGTCGTACAGCGGGCTTGACAGCGATGCCCCTGTTGATCCCATGGAGTATTGGGTCAAGCGCATGGAGATCTGGAGCGAGCTGGCGCAGTACGCCCTGGAAGTGCTGTCCTGCCCCCCTTCCAGCGTGCTGTCCGAGCGCTGCTTCAGTGCAGCTGGTGGCGTGGTCACCGAGAAACGCTCACGTCTGTCTCACAAGTCTGTGGACAGACTGACGTTTCTCAAGATGAACCAGGCGTGGGTGGAAGGCGAGTTCCTGGCCCCTGTTGTCAGCGAGAGGGGGACATGAACTGGCTGCCGGAACCATCGTTAATGTGCCTTACCACCCTTTACCACCTCCTGGCTCCTGCTCACTAAGCCAGCCTGGTTCACTTTGACTATTACGTCGCCTGCAGCCACACATTTTACACCTACAGTGGGCTGCTGTGTACTGCCCTTCTGCTGTCTGTCTGTGTTTCCCACTGCCAGGGTACACAGAATTACCTTCTTCTGCTGCCACTCTGCACCAGCTATTACGTCAAACAATAGCTATATTGGTTGCAAAACCAAAAACCAAAAAACCATAAAAAAAAAAAAAAGGTTTAATTTTTCTGAGGTGCCCGGGTTGAAAACTGTGTTGTCCCAGTTGTGTATTGGACACAATGTGGGCTGCACGACCGCTGTCTGGGACCTCCTGTTGTGTTTATTTACAGCCCTGGTATCACCGCTAGGTACCAGGGCTATTATGTCACGCTGCCTACCTGCTGCCACCACTCACACTGCTCCTCAATACCTCCTCCTGCTGCTGCTGCTGCTGTCTGTCTGTGTTTCCCACTGCCAGGGTACACAGATGATTTACCTTCTGCTGCCACTCTGCCACCAGCTATTACGTCAAACAATAGCTGCTCGCCTACTCCTCCATTCCTCCTCCTGCTGCTGCTGTCTGTCTGTGTTTCCACTGCCAGGGTACACAGAATTACCTTCTGCTGCCACTCTGCCACCAGCTATTACGTCAAACAATAGCTATATTGGTTGCAAAACCAAAAACCAAAAAACCATAAAAAAAAAAAAGGGTTTAATTTTTCTGAGGTGCCCGGGTTGAAAACTGTGTTGTCCCAGTTGTGTATTGGGACACAATGTGGGCTGCACGACCGCTGTCTGGGACCTCCTGTTGTGTTTTATTTACAGCCCTGGTATCACCGCTAGGTACCAGGGCTATTATGTCACGCTGCCTACCTGCTGCCACACTCACACTGCTCCTCCATACCTCCTCCTGCTGCTGCTGCTGCTGTCTGTCTGTCTGTGTTTCCCACTGCCAGGGTACACAGATGATTTACCTTCTGCTGCCACTCTGCCACCAGCTATTACGTCAAACAATAGCTGCTCGCCTACTCCTCCATTCCTCCTCCTGCTGCTGCTGTCTGTCTGTGTTTCCCACTGCCAGGGTACACAGATGATTTACCTTCTGCTGCCACTCTGCCACCAGCTATTACGTCAAACAATAGCTATATTGGTTGCAAAACCAAAACCAAAAAACCATAAAAAAAAAAAAAAGGTTTAATTTTTCTGAGGTGCCCGGGTTGAAAACTGTGTTGTCCCAGTTGTGTATTGGACACAATGTGGGCTGCACGACCGCTGTCTGGGACCTCCTGTTGTGTTTATTTACAGCCCTGGTATCACCGCTAGGTACCAGGGCTATTATGTCACGCTGCCTACCTGCTGCCACACTCACACTGCTCCTCCATACCTCCTCCTGCTGCTGCTGCTGCTGTCTGTCTGTGTTTCCCACTGCCAGGGTACACAGATGATTTACCTTCTGCTGCCACTCTGCCACCAGCTATTACGTCAAACAATAGCTGCTCGCCTACTCCTCCATTCCTCCTCCTGCTGCTGCTGTGTGTCTGTGTTTCCCACTGCCAGGGTACACAGAATTACCTTCTGCTGCCACTCTGCCACCAGCTATTACGTCAAACAATAGCTATATTGGTTGCAAAACCAAAAACCAAAAACCATAAAAAAAAAAAAGGTTTAATTTTTCTGAGGTGCCCGGGTTGAAAACTGTGTTGTCCCAGTTGTGTATTGGACACAATGTGGGCTGCACGACCGCTGTCTGGGACCTCCTGTTGTGTTTATTTACAGCCCTGGTATCACCGCTAGGTACCAGGGCTATTATGTCACGCTGCCTACCTGCTGCCACACTCACACTGCTCCTCCATACCTCCTCCTGCTGCTGCTGCTGCTGTCTGTCTGTCTGTGTTTCCCACTGCCAGGGTACACAGATGATTTACCTTCTGCTGCCACTCTGCCACCAGCTATTACGTCAAACAATAGCTGCTCGCCTACTCCTCCATTCCTCCTCCTGCTGCTGCTGTCTGTCTGTGTTTCCCACTGCCAGGGTACACAGATGATTTACCTTCTGCTGCCACTCTGCCACCCAGCTATTACGTCAAACAATAGCTGCTCGCCTACTCCTCCATTCCTCCTCCTGCTGCTGCTGTCTGTCTGTGTTTCCCACTGCCCAGGGTACACAGAATTAACTTCTGCTGCCACTCTGCCACCAGCTATTACGTCAAACAATAGCTATATTGGTTGCAAAAACCAAAAACCAAAAAACCATAAAAAAAAAAAAAAGGTTTAATTTTTCTGAGGTGCCCGGGTTGAAAACTGTGTTGTCCCAGTTGTGTATTGGACACAATGTGGGCTGCACGACCGCTGTCTGGGACCTCCTGTTGTGTTTATTTACAGCCCTGGTATCACCGCTAGGTACCAGGGCTATTATGTCACGCTGCCTACCTGCTGCCACACTCACACTGCTCCTCCATACCTCCTCCTGCTGCTGCTGCTGCTGTCTGTCTGTGTTTCCCACTGCCAGGGTACACAGATGATTTACCTTCTGCTGCCACTCTGCCACCAGCTATTACGTCAAACAATAGCTGCTCGCCTACTCCTCCATTCCTCCTCCTGCTGGCTGCTGTTCTGTCTGTGTTTCCCACTGCCAGGGTACACAGAATTAACTTCTGCTGCCACTCTGCCACCAGCTATTACGTCAAACAATAGCTATATTGGTTGCAAAACCAAAAACCAAAAAACCATTAAAAAAAAAAAAAAGGTTTAATTTTTCTGAGGTGCCCGGGGTTGAAAACTGTGTTGTCCCAGTTGTGTATTGGACACAATGTGGGCTGCACGACCGCTGTCTGGGACCTCGTGTTGTGTTTATTTACAGCCCTGGTATCACCGCTAGGTACCAGGGCTATTATGTCACGCTGCCTACCTGCTGCCACACTCACACTGCTCCTCCATACCTCCTCCTGCTGCTGCTGCTGCTGTCTGTCTGTGTTTCCCACTGCCAGGGTACACAGATGATTTACCTTCTGCTGCCACTCTGCCACCAGCTATTACGTCAAACAATAGCTGCTCGCCTACTCCTCCATTCCTCCTCCTGCTGCTGCTGTCTGTCTGTGTTTCCCACTGCCAGGGTACACAGATGATTTACCTTCTGCTGCCACTCTGCCACCAGCTATTACGTCAAACAATAGCTGCTCGCCTACTCCTCCATTCCTCCTCCTGCTGCTGCTGTCTGTCTGTGTTTCCACTGCCAGGGTACACAGATGATTTACCTTCTGCTGCCACTCTGCCACCAGCTATTACGTCAAACAATAGCTGCTCGCCTACTCCTCCATTCCTCCTCCTGCTGCTGCTGTCTGTCTGTGTTTCCCACTGCCAGGGTACACAGAATTACCTTCTGCTGCCACTCTGCCACCAGCTATTACGTCAAACAATAGCTATATTGGTTGCAAAACCAAAACCAAACAAACCATTAAAAAAAAAAAAAAAAGGTTTAATTTTTCTGAGGTGCCCGGGTTGAAAACTGTGTTGTCCCAGTTGTGTATTGGACACAATGTGGGCTGCACGACCGCTGTCTGGGACCTCCTGTTGTGTTTATTTACAGCCTGGTATCACCGCTAGGTACCAGGGCTATTATGTCACGGCGAGCTGCCTGCCTCATTGACTGCCTGCTGCCACACAACTCATCCTCCTCCTCCTGCTGCTGAATTTACCTCTGCTGTCTTTGTGTTTCCACTGCCAGGAGCACATACAATGGCGCTTCCAACACGCGTGCGCGCCACCAGCTATTTGTTACGCTCAAAAATAGCTGCATTTCTTAAAAAAAAAAAATTGAAAAGAGAAATACGTGAAGAAGAAGAAGACGATATTGAAAAGGAAGGAGAAGATGAAGAAGATGAAGAAGAAGAAGATGAGATGAAGAAGAAGAAGATGAGAAGAAGATGAAGATGAAGAAGATGAAGAAGAAGAAGAAGAAGAAGAAGAAGAAGAAGATGAAGAAGAAGATGAAGAAGAAGAAGAGAAGAAGAAGAAGAAGAAGAAGAAGATGAAGAAGATGAAATGAAGATGAAGATGAAGAAGATGAAGAAGATGAAGAAGATGAAGAAGAAGAAGAAGAAGAAGAAGAAGAAGAAGAAGAAGAAGAAGAAGAAGAAGAAGAAGATGAAGAAGAAGAAGAAGAAGAAGAAGAAGAAGAAGATGAAGAAGAAGATGAAGAAGAATAAGAAGAAGAAGAAGAAAAGAAGAAGAAGAAGAAGAAGAGAAGAAGAAGAAGAGAAATGAAGAAGAGAAGAAGAAGAAGAAGAAGAAGAAGAAGAAGAAGAAGAAGAAGAAGATGAAGAAGAAGATGAAGAAAGAAGAAGAAGAAGAAGAAGAAGAAGAAGAAGAAGAAGAAGAAGAAGAAGAAGAAGAAGA
>NC_090648.1:101299869-101304869 GCF_040937935.1 Hyperolius riggenbachi
CATGGTGAGCAGGGACCATGCTATGGTCTGCGAGTGGGTGCCCCTGGTTTCTCTGCTGAACAGGGCCCTCGATGCTTTGCTGGAACAGGGAGCGGCAGCCTTGGACCAGCAGGAGCGGCAACCAGCTGCGCAGTCCACCTCTGAGGGGGAGGAGGAGGAGGACTTGGTGGAGGTCCCTGACCTGGCTGCTGATGAGGGGGATCAGCACAGCGCAGCTGAGTTGGTGCGGGGGTGGAGAGAGGATGAGGCGGCAGAGGAGGAGGATGAGGACAGCACTGACGTCGATGTGCCAGCAGACGTGGCCCGCCTCTTCCCAATGGCAGCGCACATGCTGACGTGCCTGCGCAGGGACCCCAGGGTGATCCAGATGAAGCAGAGGGAGGACATCTGGATCAGCATGATGTTGGACCCACGCCTCAAGGGGAAGTTGAGCCAGTTCCTGCCGCCTGCAGGAGGAGACCCAGCGCAACAAATAAGGAGCTTGCAGCAGGCCCTTGTTGAGCGCTTGGAGGAAGCCTTCCCCCAGCCTTCCACCCCCACTGTCCAGCAGCCAGCACAGAGGCAGCAGCAGGTGCCTGCATCCAGCAGCAGCAAGCGCCCCACAGACCTGCTGTCTCTCAGCCACGAGCTCTACAGGACTGTAGAGGCTCCGGCAGCAGTGACTAGAGAGGAGATGCATGCAGCAGCATCCTCCTCCGGTCACAGCCAGCGCCTGACCCGCATGGTGGCTGACTACATGGGGTCGTACAGCGGGCTTGACAGCGATGCCCCTGTTGATCCCATGGAGTATTGGGTCAAGCGCATGGAGATCTGGAGCGAGCTGGCGCAGTACGCCCTGGAAGTGCTGTCCTGCCCCCCCTTCCAGCGTGCTGTCCGAGCGCTGCTTCAGTGCAGCTGGTGGCGTGGTCACCGAGAAACGCTCACGTCTGTCTCACAAGTCTGTGGACAGACTGACGTTTCTCAAGATGAACCAGGCGTGGGTGGAAGGCGAGTTCCTGGCCCCTGTTGTCAGCGAGAGGGGGACATGAACTGGCTGCCGGAACCATCGTTAATGTGCCTTACCACCCTTTACCACCTCCTGGCTCCTGCTCACTAAGCCAGCCTGGTTCACTTTGACTATTACGTCGCCTGCAGCCACACATTTTACACCTACAGTGGGCTGCTGTGTACTGCCCTTCTGCTGTCTGTCTGTGTTTCCCACTGCCAGGGTACACAGAATTACCTTCTTCTGCTGCCACTCTGCCACCAGCTATTACGTCAAACAATAGCTATATTGGTTGCAAAACCAAAAACCAAAAAACCATAAAAAAAAAAAAAAGGTTTAATTTTTCTGAGGTGCCCGGGTTGAAAACTGTGTTGTCCCAGTTGTGTATTGGACACAATGTGGGCTGCACGACCGCTGTCTGGGACCTCCTGTTGTGTTTATTTACAGCCCTGGTATCACCGCTAGGTACCAGGGCTATTATGTCACGCTGCCTACCTGCTGCCACACTCACACTGCTCCTCCATACCTCCTCCTGCTGCTGCTGCTGCTGTCTGTCTGTGTTTCCCACTGCCAGGGTACACAGATGATTTACCTTCTGCTGCCACTCTGCCACCAGCTATTACGTCAAACAATAGCTGCTCGCCTACTCCTCCATTCCTCCTCCTGCTGCTGCTGTCTGTCTGTGTTTCCCACTGCCAGGGTACACAGAATTACCTTCTGCTGCCACTCTGCCACCAGCTATTACGTCAAACAATAGCTATATTGGTTGCAAAACCAAAAACCAAAAAACCATAAAAAAAAAAAAAGGTTTAATTTTTCTGAGGTGCCCGGGTTGAAAACTGTGTTGTCCCAGTTGACGACCGCTGTCTGGGACCTCCTGTTGTGTTTATTTACAGCCCTGGTATCACCGCTAGGTACCAGGGCTATTATGTCACGCTGCCTACCTGCTGCCACACTCACACTGCTCCTCCATACCTCCTCCTGCTGCTGCTGCTGCTGTCTGTCTGTCTGTGTTTCCCACTGCCAGGGTACACAGATGATTTACCTTCTGCTGCCACTCTGCCACCAGCTATTACGTCAAACAATAGCTGCTCGCCTACTCCTCCATTCCTCCTCCTGCTGCTGCTGTCTGTCTGTGTTTCCCACTGCCAGGGTACACAGATGATTTACCTTCTGCTGCCACTCTGCCACCAGCTATTACGTCAAACAATAGCTATATTGGTTGCAAAACCAAAAACCAAAAAACCATAAAAAAAAAAAAAAGGTTTAATTTTTCTGAGGTGCCCGGGTTGAAAACTGTGTTGTCCCAGTTGTGTATTGGACACAATGTGGGCTGCACGACCGCTGTCTGGGACCTCCTGTTGTGTTTATTTACAGCCCTGGTATCACCGCTAGGTACCAGGGCTATTATGTCACGCTGCCTACCTGCTGCCACACTCACACTGCTCCTCCATACCTCCTCCTGCTGCTGCTGCTGCTGTCTGTCTGTGTTTCCCACTGCCAGGGTACACAGATGATTTACCTTCTGCTGCCACTCTGCCACCAGCTATTACGTCAAACAATAGCTGCTCGCCTACTCCTCCATTCCTCCTCCTGCTGCTGCTGTGTGTCTGTGTTTCCCACTGCCAGGGTACACAGAATTACCTTCTGCTGCCACTCTGCCACCAGCTATTACGTCAAACAATAGCTATATTGGTTGCAAAACCAAAAACCAAAAAACCATTAAAAAAAAAAAGGTTTAATTTTTCTGAGGTGCCCGGGTTGAAAACTGTGTTGTCCCAGTTGTGTATTGGACACAATGTGGGCTGCACGACCGCTGTCTGGGACCTCCTGTTGTGTTTATTTACAGCCCTGGTATCACCGCTAGGTACCAGGGCTATTATGTCACGCTGCCTACCTGCTGCCACACTCACACTGCTCCTCCATACCTCCTCCTGCTGCTGCTGCTGCTGTCTGTCTGTCTGTGTTTCCCACTGCCAGGGTACACAGATGATTTACCTTCTGCTGCCACTCTGCCACCAGCTATTACGTCAAACAATAGCTGCTCGCCTACTCCTCCATTCCTCCTCCTGCTGCTGCTGTCTGTCTGTGTTTCCCACTGCCAGGGTACACAGATGATTTACCTTCTGCTGCCACTCTGCCACCAGCTATTACGTCAAACAATAGCTATATTGGTTGCAAAACCAAAAACCAAAAAACCATAAAAAAAAAAAAAAGGTTTAATTTTTCTGAGGTGCCCGGGTTGAAAACTGTGTTGTCCCAGTTGTGTATTGGACACAATGTGGGCTGCACGACCGCTGTCTGGGACCTCCTGTTGTGTTTATTTACAGCCCTGGTATCACCGCTAGGTACCAGGGCTATTATGTCACGCTGCCTACCTGCTGCCACACTCACACTGCTCCTCCATACCTCCTCCTGCTGCTGCTGCTGCTGTCTGTCTGTGTTTCCCACTGCCAGGGTACACAGATGATTTACCTTCTGCTGCCACTCTGCCACCAGCTATTACGTCAAACAATAGCTGCTCGCCTACTCCTCCATTCCTCCTCCTGCTGCTGCTGTGTGTCTGTGTTTCCCACTGCCAGGGTACACAGAATTACCTTCTGCTGCCACTCTGCCACCAGCTATTACGTCAAACAATAGCTATATTGGTTGCAAAACCAAAAACCAAAAAACCATAAAAAAAAAAAGGTTTAATTTTTCTGAGGTGCCCGGGTTGAAAACTGTGTTGTCCCAGTTGTGTATTGGACACAATGTGGGCTGCACGACCGCTGTCTGGGACCTCCTGTTGTGTTTATTTACAGCCCTGGTATCACCGCTAGGTACCAGGGCTATTATGTCACGCTGCCTACCTGCTGCCACACTCACACTGCTCCTCCATACCTCCTCCTGCTGCTGCTGCTGCTGTCTGTCTGTCTGTGTTTCCCACTGCCAGGGTACACAGATGATTTACCTTCTGCTGCCACTCTGCCACCAGCTATTACGTCAAACAATAGCTGCTCGCCTACTCCTCCATTCCTCCTCCTGCTGCTGCTGTCTGTCTGTGTTTCCCACTGCCAGGGTACACAGATGATTTACCTTCTGCTGCCACTCTGCCACCAGCTATTACGTCAAACAATAGCTGCTCGCCTACTCCTCCATTCCTCCTCCTGCTGCTGCTGTCTGTCTGTGTTTCCCACTGCCAGGGTACACAGAATTAACTTCTGCTGCCACTCTGCCACCAGCTATTACGTCAAACAATAGCTATATTGGTTGCAAAACCAAAAACCAAAAAACCATTAAAAAAAAAAAAAGGTTTAATTTTTCTGAGGTGCCCGGGTTGAAAACTGTGTTGTCCCAGTTGTGTATTGGACACAATGTGGGCTGCACGACCGCTGTCTGGGACCTCCTGTTGTGTTTATTTACAGCCCTGGTATCACCGCTAGGTACCAGGGCTATTATGTCACGCTGCCTACCTGCTGCCACACTCACACTGCTCCTCCATACCTCCTCCTGCTGCTGCTGCTGCTGTCTGTCTGTGTTTCCCACTGCCAGGGTACACAGATGATTTACCTTCTGCTGCCACTCTGCCACCAGCTATTACGTCAAACAATAGCTGCTCGCCTACTCCTCCATTCCTCCTCCTGCTGCTGCTGTCTGTCTGTGTTTCCCACTGCCAGGGTACACAGATGATTTACCTTCTGCTGCCACTCTGCCACCAGCTATTACGTCAAACAATAGCTGCTCGCCTACTCCTCCATTCCTCCTCCTGCTGCTGCTGTCTGTCTGTGTTTCCCACTGCCAGGGTACACAGATGATTTACCTTCTGCTGCCACTCTGCCACCAGCTATTACGTCAAACAATAGCTGCTCGCCTACTCCTCCATTCCTCCTCCTGCTGCTGCTGTCTGTCTGTGTTTCCCACTGCCAGGGTACACAGAATTACCTTCTGCTGCCACTCTGCCACCAGCTATTACGTCAAACAATAGCTATATTGGTTGCAAAACCAAAACCAAACAAACCATTAAAAAAAAAAAAAA